>NW_017670675.1:192174-211721 GCF_001879085.1 Nicotiana attenuata
ATATATATATATATATATATATATATATATATATATATATATATATATATATATATATATATATATAACACAACACATAATGGGTAAATCAAAATTTAAACTTTAACTAAGGGAGAAAAGGTGATACCTATTCATTTGATTGTGTGCCATACTACAGACTATAACAGGACAGAAGTAGAAAATAATACTACTAAAGAAATGTCTCTTTTTCTCTATATTTAAATTTTGATTGTTCATCTTTGAAGGTTCTGATGATATCCAATTATTTTGACCTTGAAAAATAAGTCGCAATATGACAATCCACATTAACCATTCACAGGAACTTAAAATTTTATTCAAACATAATTATTCACTCAAAATTTTATTTCAATTATAATTGTTATAATTAACAACAATACATACTTTAAGACTTGATATACACGTGCAATGCACGTGTCGAGAATCTAGTCTATATCTATATTATTATAAAAGCATGAATAAAATGTTGGATTATAAAAATAACCTTTTAATATTAAGCATGATAACTCGCAGTAAAAGGACATAATCGGAATTCTAGACATTAGCCTTGTAATCCTATTAGTTTTAGGACATAATACTACATGTTACGAATCCTATATGATTACCTTTAGGAATCATAATACTATAATTATTTTCGGGCATAAATATATAATACCATGGGCGGATCCACGCTGAAGCACCCATTGTCTAGGAGTCCGAGATTATATATTTTACATGAAATTCTAGAAAATTTGCTATATAATGAGAATGAGCACCCACAAGCAAAACTTGGGTCTAGGTGCTTTGGTTTTAAGAGAGAGTTAAAGTCACTCTTAGCTCTATGTTGGGCAATTCAAACTCGACCGAAGCACTTTTATTCACTATCTTGTCTTTTCCATTCTTTTGTCTTTTCCGCTTCTTATTTCTTTTCAAGAAGCATGTGAATTTACTCTGTTTTACTTCATCATCACACAATTGATTTTGAAAGACTGAGCTCTTTTTAGGAAAAAAGGTTGATGGGGGTGGTTGGTTACCAAGTGAAATGATCATTATTTAGATGAACAATTCAGTCAAAGATTTGAAGACAATCTATATTGTCGATGTTAAAACTTCTCTTTTTTTTTGGATACAAAGACATAAAATTTTGCTCATTAAAACTAATCCCGCACTGTGATTTTGATTCTTAGAGTTTGCAATTAGACTTATTCTAAACTGAAAATGCACAGTTTATTTTCCTTCCTTGGGTATCATAGAATTTGTAATTTTATGATTCATAAAAGAATGAGTAATTATTTTCGAAGCGAATGCACATGAAGATTACTTTCAACAAAGTGGGTGTAAGTCAAAAGTTTTACTAAGAGGTATCAAAATATTAAAAAATAAATACATGAAGAAATTTTGGGTGCGGCGATTGATGAAGTATGTTTTCATTGTCCAAAAGTAAAATTCATATTCAAGTTAAAAAGAATCTTAGGGTACATAATTTATTCCATAAAAAGAGCGTTAGAACACAAAATAAAAGGGTAAGTATATTATTAAGAATCAAAATGCTATACAAGTGTCTGAGGAAGCACAATCAAAACCAAATCCTAAAGCTCGATTCTTAACCTTACTGCGGGCTTGAACCCTTAGGCACCGCATTTTTAATCTTTTGAATTCACTAGGACCGTTGTTGAGAGTCACCCACTCTGGCTTGGTCCCGAATATAATCAACTCCGAGGCTCTGCTGGCACATGAACACCCATCTCCATGGAGCACCCGATTGAATGACTTCCTTGTAAACCACCTTTGTACGAGACACAAATCCTGAGTCTTTCCAATGCCCGAACAAGAATTGATAAGGCCATTTATGGCACACATCTCTCAGATCATTTGCTCAAATTACCATTTATATTGTTTTCCCTTAGCTGAAATAACTCGCCATTATGCCGATAGCCAGAAACCTTACAAGAAGATAGCCATGTAACCCAATCGTAGGCGGTGGGACTCTCCCACATAGCTTGGAGCCACCTGTTACATAACTCTGGAACCCACCAAGATTCCTTATCTCTTATTGACATAAGCTTGCGCAATCAAACCACCAAATTCTTCGAAATCCTTCTGTTAGAATTTCATGAACACTCTGAATCTCTAGCAATATTCACATATTCGACTTCTTACTAGATAGTCGGTAGAATTCTCGCAGAAGCTTCGCCAACCACGCGACCATTGATCTGCTCACAAGAGATAACCTACCCGTGGAAATTACATGCCGGCATCGCCCAATGACGTTGCACTGCACAATTACTATGAAATTCGTAACCTAACCTGAGTCCATGCTCACTCGCTAGCTGTACAAGCCCATTCACTTCTCATGGACATCAACTAAATGTGCGACAATACCTTCCAATCCAAAGTCATGTTGTATTCTTTTTCATATTAAGCAACTTCTTTGTGTTGTATCAAATCTCCCGCCGTATAATAGCCGATATTTCAAATTAACTCCATAGACCCAGTCACTGACCACCCTGAATCTCAAATCACTCTCGACCTTTTCTCCGGGTGTGTAGTCATCCTACCACAGGACCCATACGCTACTCTGCCACTCTCCTACTTTGGTCAAACTCGCTCCTTTAAGCACATACTCGACTTTCGCGTCTTACACCTGGCCTTCTAGAAATTTAACCACCGTCTGACACTCCCCACATGTCATTCCTCATCCTGTGCTGCTCAGTTGATGCCTTAGATAAAAAATCTATCTCGGTAGCACTTGAACCGATAGTTTGCTACTAAGTTTAAAACTTTCTGAAGATCATCTTTTCTCGAGCCGTCAACATTACAAACATCGACTCAATCCTAAACCTCCGGACCCTGCGATCTCTGACAGCCGCTTCTTCAATACTATCTCACAATATCTTGCCCCACCGGTGATTTGTAGAAGATCATAACACCGGCAAACTTAACATACTAAATCGAGGACGACGACACCATGCCGCGGATGAAAATCCCACCACACTTGAAAACACCGAGTCTCGTTACTCTATCAACCCAAACCTGATCATTCATAATCCGATTGACTTCCATTCGCCGGAAATACAACACCGAATCTCTGAATCATAGACTGATAGACCTCCTTTCAAGTCATTCACTGCCTCGACATATGGGCAAGTATCCTACCATCATATCAACACCGTGCGATAACCAATGCACTCTAGCAACCTGCGCATAGCCTCAAGCTCTCAGAAGTGCAGCTACCGAGCTGAAATGACATAATATCCTTCCGCAAGGTGATGACAATAGCCCAACCAACTATGCCGGGAGAAACATCCCGCACCACATCTGTAGTACCATTAAAATTTCTCAATTCCCGATTTATTACAAGTTCTTCGCGTCGCATAAGATTGAATGGAAAGGAAATGAAGGCATAAGCCTCAAAGGGATCAAATCGCACGATGAGGAAATCAAGAAGGGAAGTTCTCCTAGCAGTCCTTTAGCCTCTCGAAGATAAGTACAGACGTCTCTGTTCCGATCCGCAAGACTCTACTAGACTCGCTCATGACTCGTGAGACCTAAGGGAACCTAGTGCTCTGATACCATGTTATCATGATCCAAAATCCATTAAGGGTCGTGATGGCGCCAGACACCACTGTCAGGAAAGCCAACACCATATAACTAGTAAATTCCCGTTTTAATATTTTCAAAATTATTTCTTGTAAACATTAAACAGTGAATAATAAACTTCACAGAATAAATGATGATGTCTTTACAAAATTTATTTACCGAATAATTCCGAAATCATCCTAGAACCCGGTGTCATAAGTGCATGAGCAATCACTAGGAAATCAAATGAAGTACAATAGCTGTCTGGAATACAAATTTGGACAGAAAGTAAAGATCATACACTGAAAGAGACTAGCTGGCTGTGGGTCGCCTTGAGGGATGCAGCTCACCTAAGTCTCCGTATCATCCATGCTGCTACGCCCATTAGGCCACTAGAGGTATATGTGTCTGTGCAACAAAAATCCACAACAAGTATAGCATGAGAGTGAAAACAACGTGTACTTAGTAAGCATCCCGTCTAATCTCGACGAAGTAGAGACGAGAGGTCGACTTCGACATTTACTAGTGGTCCAATAATAATATACCAATAATATAGTAAATCGAGGATTTTCATAAAAAAATGGCTGTATCTCAATAGCATGAGGCAAGTAAACAATTCTTTCGTTTATAGAAAATTCCCAAATTTATTTTCATCATTTATACATTTATCTCAGGCCAGGGAGAACAAATGTCAACATATATGAATTTCATGGCAAGCAGTACAAGCATGCGCAAATCATGCCGAGGTCATACGGCTCGATCCAACAGTATTTAAACTGTGCACTGCTAGAGGGTCGAATGGCGCGAACCATAGATGCATCTATTACGCCGCTCGCGAATCATACATGCGACGCGGTCAAATATAAATAAGCAATCACCCCACTCGCGAATCATACATGCGACGTAGGTAAACATAGAAACACACATTCAAACAGTCAATCAAGACTTCATTATGGAAACAATTATTCAAGGAGGTGTCAATTTCTTTTTTACAAGTCGAGAAAATGAAGTTGAACTCTTTTAGAAAATCATTTATCACTTCGATATGATTAAAGCAATTTAAACTATCAATAAGGTTACAATTAATTCAAGTAGAGCATGCTTTTGGGTCCTAGACTACCCGTACTTAAGCATAATAGTAGCTCCGCATGGACTTTCGTCACCTCGGGCGTACGTAGCCTCCATAAATAGGAGCACATATCCAATTAATTCACTTATGGGGACAAGTCCCTCTTACAAGTTTAGAAAGGAGACTCAACCTCGCTTCGAAGTTCCATAACCGGCATTCCATGCCCTTCCAAAGGCTCAAATCGATGCACAACGCTCCAAAACTAGCCAATAATTATGCAAACACAATAATTTATGCTCAATTACTCATAATAATCCAATTTATAACAATTTCTAACCCCGATCGGAAACTTTAATCCATATCTAAATCATGTATGTAACTTGTAATGAGTGCGAAAAACTTACCTTGTGATACTTGAAGAATTTCTCCCCTTGAAGCTCTCCAAAATCGCCCACACCAAATGAAAATGGGAGAAAAATGGCCAATTCCTGATTTTAAAAGAACCTTTCTGCCCAGATAACTTTCGCATCTGCGGTCCTTTAGCTGTTTCTGCGGCTCCGCTTCTGCGGCGTCTTCTTCGCACCTGTGCCCTTCTCCACTTCTACTCCCTTCACCTTCGCACCTGCGCTCCAGCAGGTGCGCCCAAATGACCGCTCCTGCGATTCCCCTACACCAGTTCTTTTCCGCTTCTGCGGCTTCCTTCCCGCTTCTACGGGCTCGCATGCGGTGCCCACTTCGCAAGTGCAGTTACACCAGCATTCCTCCAACTTCAACAGCTCCTCAACTCCAAACCTTGATCCATTAACCACGCGCAATCAACCCGAGGCCCCAATATATCCCAATACATAAATTCATCACAAATAGTATTAAGGAAAGGAGTTTAAAAAGAAAAAGAAACAGAGGAGACTAGAACTTCCATAAACTCTTCGTTTAAATGCCCTTGCAATCTTAAACAAGTCTTCTCCTTCACTCTATCAAACTCATCTCCAGCTTCTTAGCCAAACCTTTTCTTTTTCATATTCATTGATTAACGTCAAGGCAAGCTTCTACGAAGCAGTAACGAACTCTTTGCATGAGACTCTTTCTTCTATCTTCATCTCTAATCCTTTGAAGGGTAGAAAAAATGTGAGATCAGACTCTTTTTTTTTGGTTTTGAAGTGAAGAGGATATGTGATGTAACGACCCGATCGGTCGTTTTGCTTTCTAGAACCCCGTTCCCCTAATAAGACTTTCCGTACTTGCTTTAACTGATTTATGACTTGCGGGGATGGTTGGTTCGTGATTTGGGAGAGTTTTGGTTGAAATCGAAACACTTGGTTCCTTAAGGTTGGAATAAAAGGCCAAGTTTGACTTCAGTTAATGTTTTGAGTAAATGACCTCGGAATCCAGATTTAAAGGTTCCAGCAGGTTCGTATGATGATTTTGGACTCGGGCGTATGTTCGGATCGGGTTTTGGATGACCCGGGAGCGTTTTGGCGCCTAATAGTGAAAGTTGATTCCTTATGGATTTTGAAGTTCTTAAATATTTGGTTTGGAGTGGGTTTTTGTGTTATCGAGGTTCGAACGGAATTCCGAGACTGGGAATAGATCCGTGTTGTCATTTAAGACTTGCACGCAAAATTTGGTGTCAATCCGAGTAGTATAAGTGTGTTTCGTCACATTGGAAGTAGACTGAATAACTTGTAGTTCATAAGTTTGATTCAATTGGGTTTAGGGGGTGATTCATAGATTTAGCATTGTTTCGGGCATACCGAGGGTTCAAGCGAGTCCGCTTTATCATTTCAAACTTATAGGCATGTTCGGGCAGGGCTCCGGAGGTCCCTAACGTCAATCGGACGAGGCTCGAGCTTAGTTGGAAATGTGGGAAAGGGCTAAAGCTTCAGGCTTCTATCATAACCGCACTTGCGGTTGGCCAGCCGCAGGTGCGAGCCCGGAGAAGCGGCTAGGCCAGCACAGATGCGGTCATGGGTGGCCACCCCAAGAGGCGCAGAAGCAGAACTACAGAAGCAGATTGCTTCTCGCAGAAGCGGCCCAACTGGCCAGGGTAATTTCCGCAGGTGCGGACTCATTTTGATGGGGTGGGCGCAGGTGCGGCCCAGGACCGTAGATGCGGAAATCAGTGAAGGCAATTACCTTCATTTATTGCGGGTGTTAGCGATTTTTGGCTCATTTCCAATCAAAAGTTGGGCGATTTTGGAGCTCTTGAGAGAAAACTTTCACCAAGCTCCTAGAGGTAAGTGATACCTACATTATGTGAGTTAAATACTTGGATTTTTGGTTGATTAACATGTAAAGATTAGTGAAAAATCATGGAATTAGAGTAAAACCTAGGGTTTTCATAAAAACGTGATTTGACCACGAAATTCGTCATGGAATGAAGTAAAAATTATATATTCTTGATCTTTAGGTTATGGGTAACAACTTCCTTCGAAAACTTCCGGCACGTGGGCCGGGGTTGAATTTTAGGAACCTTGCCCTTGGGGTTGGATAATCGCTTTAATAGCTAGAATATGGATTTGTGAACCTATAATGATGGACTTTTACACTATTTGAGTAGTTTCGGATTGTGCGGCTCCGGTTTGAGAATTTGGACGCATTCTTGAGTTGGAAGTAGGCTCGAAATGAGGTAAGTCTCTTTTCCAACCTTGTAGGGGAAATGTCCCCATAGGTGAACTTAATTAATACTCCCTCTGTTCTAATTTATGTGAACCTATTTGACTGGGCACGAAGTTTAAGAAAAAATGAAGACTTTTGGAATTTATGGTCCTAAACAACTCAAAAAGGGTCCACAGTATTAGTGTGGTTATAAAAGCTTTTCACTAAGGGTAGAATTGAGAATTTAAGCTAAATTGTTTCCAAATTTAGAAAGGGTTCATTCTTTTTGGAACGGACCAAAAAGGAAATAGGTTCACATAAACTGGAATGGAGGGAGTATGTGATTAATTGGGGGGGAGGGGGGGGTAGGGGGGGCTACGTACGTACGAGGTAACAAGAGTCTATACGTAGCTACTATTCCTGTTATGTCCGGGTAGTTCTAGGATCACATCATGTTACTTGGCCGCCATTAATTGCTTATCTATGCTAATGGAATGAAAGAAAGTAAGTTGAAAGAAATCTAAGGTTTCAAAGGCTTTGAGTGAATTGTATTCGTTTTTTATAAAAAGGAATTTAAGAAGTGTTGTGCATAAATGATGAAAATTATGTTTACCACGTCGCACGTATGATTCGCGAGCGGGGTTATGCTTTTACCGCGTCGCATGTATGATTCACGAGCGGGGTGAATAGATGCATCTAAGGTTCGTGCTGTTCGACCCTCGGTAGTGCACATTTTACTTTTATGTTGGATCGTACCGAACATCCTCGGTGGTATTTGTGTGTGATGATAGAACCGAAACCCTTTTAATTCGTATGACTTATTGCTGGAGATGTCACTAATTTAAATGAGAAAAGTGCTTAGTTTTGTTAATTGTATGAACGGATTTTTAATATTTATTCTTTCTTGGGTTTGTTGTTATCTATATACACTAGGAAATAAATATACTGAACTTCATAATATTATATTTGTTGGCCCTAGTAAGTGTCGGAGTCGACCCCTCATCACTACTTCTGCGAGGTTAGGCGAGATACTTACTGGGTGCATATTTCTATGTACTTATGCTACACTTCTATACTTGATTGTACAGGCTTTGAGGAAAGTGCATCTGGCCATCAGTCCGGCGCATAGAGTGGACCCCTCAGCTCGAGACTTTCCGGTGAGCTGCCCCTTTGAGCCGTTCCGCAGCAACTATAGTCTTTCTTTTGTATTTTGTTTACTGTCTATTCTTTTTCTGGACAGTAGGATAGTATGGTTATGTATATTCTACTAGATAGCCCACACACTTATGACACCAGGTCTTGGCACACACATTAGTAGAATTATGATGTTTTGGCTTGTCTCTAAGATTGAAACCCGTGTTTATGTTTTTCATTTAAATATTGCTTAGGTTTTAAAACTATAAGTTTCTTAAATCTATAATGGAAGTTATCACGTACTAGCTACGTAGATGAGGATTTACTATTTGATTAGTGTTGGCTTGCCTAACAATGGTGTTGGGCGCCGTCATGCCTAATATGGAATTTGGGTCATGACAACATGGTATCAGAGCACTAAGTTCACGTAGGTCTCACAAATTATGGGCAAACCTGGTAGAGTCTTGCAGATAGGTATGGAGACGTATGTGCTTATCTTCGAGAGGCTATACGGTGTTAGGAAACTACTCTTCATTCATCTCCTATCGTGAAGTTGATGATGTACTAAATTTCCTTATTCTATTCTCTCACAGATGGTGAGGACGCGTACGGCGGACGTTCCAAACCCGGGAGAAGCTGCTCCCCCTGTTGCTAGAGGCCGAGCCAGAGGCCGAGGGAGGGCACCGGCCCGAGGTAGGGGCGAGAGCGTCCTAGAGCTGCCCCCGTTGCACCACCTGCGAACCCAGCAAGGGACCCCATTATTGAGGAGCAGGGCCAGGTGTCGCAGTACAACCTGCCCCAGCAGATTTCGTGACAGCACCGGGCTTCTAGGATGTCATGGGCCGTATATGCTGCAGTTCATGGACTCGATGACTCAGGCTGGTTTATTTCCAGCAGACCCAACCACATCTCAGGCAGGAGGGGGAGCACAGACCCCTACTGCTCAGGCTCTTGGGCACGCAACCGTCGTATATCAGACTTCGGGTACACTACCCGGGGGAGGTGCCCAACCAGTTGCAGCAGCGGCACCTGAGCCCAGACCAGCTGCAGACGGTGATTCGCAGAAGTTATTGGACAGATGGACTAGGCTACACCGTCCTATCTTCGGAGGTGAGCATCATGAGGATGCCTAGAATTTTATTGACAGGTGCAGGGATAGACTGCACAACATGAGGATATTGGAGTCCTCTAGAGTGGATTTCACCGCCTTCCAGTTAGAGGGCAGGGCCCGTAGATGGTGGCAGTCTTACCTTCTCAGCAGACAAGCAGGTTCTCCTCCCATGACTTGGGATCAGTTTACACGGCTTCTATTGGATAGGTATATTCCACCCTCTCAGAGGGAAGAGTTGCGGTGTCAGTTTGAGCAGCTCGAGCAGGGTCAGATGTCTGTGACCGACTATGAGGCGAGATTCTCTGAGTTGTCTCGCCATGCACTCGTGATACTTCCTACGGATGCAGATAGAGTACGGAGGTTTGTTGCGGGGTTGCACCTCGGTATTCGAGCTAGCATGGCCCAAGAGGTTGAGATGGGGACTGAGTATCAGCTAGTGGCAGAGATTGCGCGGAGGATCGAGGGTTACCGCCAGAGGAGCAGAGAACAGTTGTAGCAGGACAAGAGGGCTAGATTCTCGAGGGAGTTTAGAGGTGCCCCAGCTAGGGGCAGAGGTTAATTTGGGAGGGGCCAGCCCAACAGGCCCCCGTAGTCAGCGCCGCCACCACCTCCTCGAGGTGCTCTAGTGAGGCCTTATTTCAGTGCGATACCGGAGAGGTTTTACCGCCCACCAGCTATTCAGGGTTCTTCCGGCAGGTATTCTGGACATCACGGTTCTTCGAGTGGATATTCGGACCATCAAGGTCAGGCTTCAGGACAACAGTCTATGGCACCGCATGGCTATTACGAGTGTGGAGATCTGGGTCACACAAAGAGGACCTGCCCCAGACTTCGGGGCAAGGTAGTACAGCAGGGTCATCAGCCTATGATTGCAACACCAGCCATCCGGCCGCCGAAAGGTGGGGCAGAGATTGGTAAGGGCCGTCCTAGATGTGGAGGCCAGGCAGGGGGAGTTCAGCTAGCTATTGTTCAGCTAGCCGGCGCTCCAGCTAGATTCTATGCTTTTCCGGCCAGACCCGATGCAGTGGCCTCAGGTGCCATGATCACATGTATTATTTCAGATACGGTAGGGATGCTTCGGTATTATTTGATCCAAGGTCTACATATTCATATGTGTCGTCTCTGTTTGCTCATTTCCTGGATATCCCTCGTGAGTCTTTGGGTACTCATGTTTTTGTGTCCACTCCTGTGGGCGATTCTGTGGTCGTGGATCGGATCTACCGGTCCTGTGTGGTTATATCCTGTGGTTTCGAGACTAGAGCAAACCTTCTATTACTTGATATGATCGATTTTGGGGTCATCCTAGGCATGGATTGGTTATCTCCATATCATGCCATTCTTGATTGTTATGCCAAGACTATTACTTTAGCGATGCCAGAGTTGCCGAGATTGGAGTGGAAGGGTTCCTCCATTAATGCATCCAGTCGGGTTATCTCTTTTCTGAAGGCTCGACATCTGGTCGAGAAAGGGTTGTCTGGCGTATCTAGCATATGTTCGGGAAACCACCGTAGAGTATCCGATGATTGATTCAGTTCCAGTAGTCCGGGAGTTCGCTGATGTGTTTCCTTTTGACCTTCCGGGCATGCCGTCGGATCGTGATATTGATTTCTGTATTGATTTAGCTCCAGGTACCCAACCTATATCAATCCCACCGTACCGTATGGTGCCTAAAGAGTTGAAAGAGTTGAAGGAGCAGCTTGAGGAGTTGTTAGAAAAGGGGTTTGTGAGACCTAGTGTGTCGCCTTGGGGTGCACCAGTGTTATTTGTAAAGAAGAAGGATGGGACTATGCGGATGTGCATTGATTACCGCCAGTTAAACAAGGCTATCATCAAAAACAAGTACTCGTTACCGCACATTGATGATTTGTTCGACCAGTTGCAGGGTGCTAGGATGTTCTCTAAGATCGACTGAGATCAGAGTACCATCAGCTGAAGATTCAGGAGTCAGATGTCCCAAAGACTGCCTTCCGTACTAGATATGGCCATTATGAGTTTCTAGTGATGTCCTTTTGCTTGACTAATGCTCCAGTGGCGTATATGGACTTGATGAACAGGGTGTTAAGGCCTTATATTGATTCCTTTGTTATTGTCTACATTGATGACATCTTGATCGATATACTCACGTAGCATGGGTGAGCACGAGCAGCATTTGAGAGTGGTGCTTCAGACCTTGCGAGAGCAGAAGTTATATGCTAAGTTCTCCAAGTGCGAGTTTTGGCTAGAGTCAGTAGCATTCTTGGGGCATATTGTGTCAGGAGAGGGGATTAAAGTGGATCCCAAGAAGATTGAGGCAGTTCAGAGTTGGCCACGTCCTACTTCCGTGACTGAGATCAGTACTTTCCTGGGATTAACAGGTTACTACCGCTAATTTGTGCAGGACTTTTCATCCATTGCATCACCTCTGACTATATTGACCCAGAAGGGGGCTCCTTTCCGCTGGTCCGATGATTGTGAGGCGAGCTTTCAGAAGCTCAAGACAGCTTTGACTACAGCACCGGTTCTTGTGTTGCCTTCTTGTTCGAGGATGTATACGGTATATTACGACGCTTCACACGTTGGCTTTGGATGTGTATTGATGCAGGAGGGGCGAGTTATTGCATATGCTTCACGTCAGCTGAAGATTAATGAGAAGAATTACCCTGTGCATGACCTGAGTTAGCAGTGATTGTTCATGCTCTTAAGATATGGATGCATTATCTGTATGGGGTGTCATGTGTGAGGTCTACACTGATCATCGCAGCTTACTGCATTTCTTCAACCAGAGGGATCTCAATTTGAGGCAGCGTAGATAGCTTGAGTTACTAAAGGATTATGACATTACCATTCTCTATCACCCAGGCAAGGCGAATGTAGTCGCGGATGCCCTAAGCAGGAAGGCAGAGAGTATGGGTAGCTTAGCATTCATACCAGCAGAGAAGAGGCCACTAGCTTTGGACATTCAGTTCCTGGCTAACAGACATGTGAGGTTGGATATTTTAGAGCCCAGGCAGATCAAGGCTCGACATTTCGATGATCCGCATTTGACAGTTCTCATAGAGACGGTGCTACAGGGTAGTGCCAAGGAGGGATCTATTGGCGAGGACAGTGTTCTGCGACTCCAGGATCGCCTATGTATCCCCAATGTCGATGGCTTGAGGGAGAGGATTCTAGAGGAGGCACACAGCTCACGGTAATTGATTCATCCAGGTTCTACAAAGATGTACCGTGACCTGAGATAGCATTATTGGTGGCGGCGGATGAAGAAAGATTTAGTTGAGTATGTGGCGAGGTGGTTGAATTGCCAGCAGGTCAAATATGAGCAGCAGAGGCCAGACTCGAGCCTCGTATGATTGACGCTCGTGGACCTCGGGGCCCCGCCCGAACATACTGACATGTTTGAAATTATAAAATGGACTCGTTCGAACCCTCGGAACGCCCGAAACAACGCTAAGTCTAAGAATCACCCCCTAAAACTAATTGAATCAAACTTATGAACTTCAAGTTCTTCAATTTACATCCAATGCGACAAAACACACTTATACTACTCGGATTGACACCAAATTTTGCGTGCAAGTCTTAAATAACAATACGGAACTATTCGCAGTCTCGGAATTCCGTTCGGAACTCGATAACACAAAAACCCGCTCCAAACGAAATATTTAAGAACTTCAAAATCCTTAAGGAATCAACTTTCACTATTAGGCGCCAAAACGCTCCCGGGTCATCCAAAACCTGATCCAGACATACGCTCAAGTCCGAAATCATCATACGGACCTGTTGGAAGCTTCAAATCCGGATTCCGAGGTTGTTTACTCAAAATGTTGACAGAAGTCAAACTTGGCCTTTTAAACCAAACTTAAGGAACCAAGTGTTCTGATTTCAACCAAAACTCTTCCAAATCCCGAACCAACCATCCCCGCAAGTTATAAATTAGTAAAAGCAAGTACAGGAAGTCTTATTTAGGGTAACGGGGTTCTAGAAAGCAAAACGACCAGTTGGGTCGTTACATTTTCCACCTCTTAAACAAACGTTCGTCCTCGAACGGGTTTAGATTCATACCTGAAGTGCTGAGTAAGTGCGGATATCTGCTCCCCATGTCCTCCTCGGACTCCCAGGTCGCCTTCTCGATTGGTTGGCCCCTCCACTGGACCTTTACCGCAGAAATCTTCTTGGATCTCAACTGGCGATCCTGTCTATCAACAATGGCAACCGGTTCCTCCTCGTAACCCAAGCTCTCATCTAGCTGAATGGTACTGAAGTCTAGCACATGAGACAAGTCGGCGTGATACCTCCGAAGCATAGATACATGAAAAACCGGATGTACTCCCAATAAGCTGGGAGGTAAAGCAAGCTCATAAGCAACCTTCCCAACTTGCCTCAACACCTCGAATGGGCCTATAAACCTAGGGCTCAACTTGCCCTTCTTCCTGAATCTCATAATCCCCTTCATCGGTGAGACTTTCAAGAGAACCTTCTCGCCGACCATGAATGATACATATCATGTCTTCTGATCTGCATACCTCTTCTGTCTAGACTGAGCTGTGCGAAGTCTCTCCTGAATCAACTTTACCTTCTCCAAGGTATCTCTCACCAAATCCGTACCATACAACTTAGCCTCACCAGGATCAAACCACCCGATAGAAGAACGACAACGCCGACCATATAAAGCCTCAAATGGAGCCATCTCGATGCTGGACTGATAACTAGTGTTGTAAGCGAACTCGGTCAAAGGCAAGAAATGATCCCACTGTCCTCCAAAGTCAATCACACATTCTCTGAGCATGTCCTCCAGAATCTGAACTGTCCGCTCTGACTGCCCATCGGTCTGCGAGTGAAGTGCTGTGCTGAGCTCTACAGGGGTCCCTAACTCACTCTGTATGGCTCTCCAGAAATGGGAAGTGAACTGAGGGCCTCTATCTGATATGATGGAAACAGGCACACCGTGCAACCGAACTATCTCTCGAATGTAGATCTGAGCCAAACTCTCTGAAGTGTAAGTAGTCACTACCGGAATGAAGTGTGCCGACTTGGTCAACTTGTCGACAATGAACCAAACTACATCAAACTTCCGCAATGTCGGCGACAACCTAACAACGAAGTCCATAGTAATGCGTTCCCACTTCCACTCCGGTATTGGCATCTGCTGAAGTAGGCCACCTAGCCTCTGGTGCTCATAATTAACCTACTGGCAATTGAAACACCTAGCCACGTGCTCCACTATGTCTTTCTTCATCCGCCGCCACCAATAATGCTGCCTCAGGTCGCGGTACATCTTCGTAGCACCTGAATGAATATAATACCGCGAACCGTGCGCCTTCTCTAGAATCCTCTCCCTTGAGCCATAGACATTAAGAACGCATAGGCGACCCTGGGTCGCAGAGCACCATCCTCACCAATAGAAACCTCCTCGGAACCACCCTGTAGCACCGTCTCTCGGAGAACTGCCAAATGTGGATCATCGAACTGTCGAGCCTTGATCTAGCCAAATAATGAAGACTGAGCAACAACACACACAAGAACTCGGCTGGACTCTGAAATGTCAAATCTTACAAGTCTGTTAGCCAAGGAATGAATGTCCAAAACTAGTGGTCTCTCCTCCGCTGGAATGAATTCCAAGCTACCCATACTCTCTGCTTTCCTACTCAAGGCATCCACGACCACATTTGCCTTGCCCGAATGGTAAAAAATGGTGATGTCATAATCTTTTAGTAACTCAAGCCATCTACGCTGCCTTAAATTGATATCCCTCTGTTTGAAAAAATGCTGCAAGTTGCGATGATCAGTATAAACCTCGCAGGACGCCCCATATAGATAATGCCTCCATATCTTAAGAGCATGAACAATCGCGGCCAACTATAGATCGTGCACAGGGTAATTCTTCTCATGAATCTTCAGCTGACGTGAAGCATATGCAATAACTCGCCCCTACTGCATCAATACACATCCCAAGCCGATGCGTGAAGCATCGCAATATACCGTATACATCCCCGAACCGGAAGGCAACACAAGAAACGGTGTTGTAGCCAAAGCTGTCTTCATCTTCCGAAAGCTCGTCTCACAATCATCAGACCAACGAAAAGGAGCACCCTTCTGAGTCAATCAAGAAACTACAGATCTCAGTCACTGAAGTAGGGTGTGGCCAACTCTAAACCGCCTCAATCTTCACGGGATCCACCTTAATACCCTCTCCTGAGACAACATGCCCAAAGAATGCCACTGACTCAAGCCAAAACTCACAATTGGAGAATTTAGCATATAGCTTCTGCTCTCGCAATGTCTGAAGCACTACTTTCAAATGCTACTCGGGCTCCCCCAGGCTACGTGAGTATATCAATATGTCATCAAGGAAGACAATAACAAAGGAATCAATATAAGGCCTGAACACCTTGTTCATCAAGTCCATAAATGCCACTGGGGCATTAGTCAAGCCGAAGGACATCACCGGGAACTCATAATGGCCATATCTAGTACGGAAGACACTCTTCGAGACATCTGAGTCCCGAATCTTCAGTTGATGATACTCTGATCTCAAGTCGATCTTAGAAAACACCCTAGCACCCTGCAAGTGGTAGAACAAATCATAAATGCACGGCAATGGGTACTTGTTCTTGATACTAACCTTGTTCAACTGGCGGTAATCAATGCACATCCGCATTGTTCCATCCTTCTTCTTCACAAATAACACTGGTGCCCCCCAAGGTGATACACTGGGTCTCACAAACCCCTTTGCTAATAACTCCTCAAGCTCCTCCTTCAATTCCTACAACTCTTTCGAATCCATACGGTATGGTGGGATAGATATAGGTTGGGTACCTGGAGCCAAATCAATGCAGAAATCAATGTCACGATCCGGCGGCATGCCTGGAAGGTTAGAAGGAAACACGTCGACGAACTCCCGGACTACTGGCACCGAATCAATCATCGGGGACTCTGCGGTGGTGTCCCGAACATAGGCTAGATAAGCCAAACAGCCCTTCTCGACCATATGTCGAGCCTTCAGAGAACAGATCACCCGACTAGATATATTAACTGAGGAACCCTTCCACTCCAACCATGGCAATTCTGGCATCGTTAAAGTAACAATCTTGTCATTGCAATCTAGGACGGCGTGGTATGGGGATAACCAATCCATGCCTAGGATGGCCTCAAAGTCGGTTATATCAAGCAACATGAGGTCTGCTTTAGTCTCAAAACCACAGAATGTGATCACATAGGACCAGTAGATCCGATCTACAAAAATTGCCCACAGGAGTGGACACATGAACAGGAGTACCCAAGGACTCACGAAGAATATCCAGGAAATGAGCAAACAGAGATGACACATATGAATAGGTGGACCCTAGATCAAATAGCACTGAAGCATCCCTACTGCAGACGGAAATAATACTTGTGATGACGGCATCTGAGGCCAATGCATCTGATCTGGCCTGAATAGCATATAATCTGGCTGGGGCGCCGGCTGGCTGGCCTCCACCTGACTGAGCAGTAGCTGGCTGACCTCTCCCTACAAGTCTGTCAGCCGCCTCTGGGCGGCTGGGCAGCCGGTGCTGAAATCATGGGCTGCTGCCCCTAGTGCACTGCCTTACCCCGAAGCCTGAGGCAGTATCTCCTCATGTAACTCAGATCTCCGCACTCGAAACAACCCCGCAGTGCGGTGAACTGCTGCCCTGATGTCTGATGCCTGTAGACCCACTAGAAGAAGCCTGAATAGCCGGTGGGCGGTATGAACTCTCCGGCATGGCCCTAAAGTAGGAACCAAAAGAACCTTGTGGGCTTGAATACACACTGGAAGAACCTTGGATGGCTGGCGGGCGGTAATAACCTCTGGAATGACACTGAAATAGGGGTGCACTGGAGCACCTCGAGGAGGTGGTGGTGCTGAATATGAGGGCCTGCTAGGCTGACCCCTCCCAAACTAACCTTTGCCCCTAGCCGGGGCACCTCTGAACTCTCCAGAGAATCTAGCCCTCTTGTTCTGCTGCATCTGCTCCCTACTCTCAGACGGTAGCCTTCAATCCTCCGAGCAATCTGAACCACTAGCTGATAAGGAGTTCCCATCTCCACTTCTCGGGCCATGTTGGCCCTAATACCAGAATGCAACCCTGCAACAAACCTCCGCACCCTCTTTATGTCAATAGGAAGTATCATCAGTTCATGGCGGGACAACTCATAAAACTTCGCTTCATAGTCGGTCACAGATATCTGACCCTGCTCAAGCTGCTCAAACTGATACCGCAGCTCTTCCCTCTCAAAGGGTGGAATATACCTGTCTAGGAGTACTCACTGGCCTGCCGAGAACATAGGACTGCCACCATCTACGGGCCCCGCCCTCCAATAGGAAAGTAGTGAAATCAACTCCATGAGACTCCAATATCCTCATATTGTGCAATCTGTCCCTGCACCTATCAATGAAATCCTGGGCATCCTCATGACGCTCGCCTGAAATGATAGGAGGATGTAGCCTAGTCCATCTGTCCAATAACTTCTGCGGATCGCCGTCCTTAGCCGGTCTAGGCTCGGGTACCACTGCAGCTAGTGGCTGAGCCCCATCCGCAGGTAGTGCACCCGGTGTCTGATACACTGCAGCTGCATGACCAGGAACGTGAGCAGTAGGGGTCTGTGCTCCACCTCCCGCCTGAGATGTAGCTGGTGTCACAACTTCTTTTTCCCGCAGGGATAGGGGAGTTTTTCCAATCAATGTGACAATAACCGAAACGGGATTATTTATATTCAAATTCAGAGTCGCCACTTGGGATGATTTATGGTGTCCCAAGTCACCGGTTTAATATCCCGAATCGAGGAAGTTTGACTCTGTTTATGGTCTACGAACACAGAAATCCGGGTAAGCAATTCTGATAACCCGAGAGAAAGTGTTAGGCATTCCAGGGTTTCGTGGTCTTAGCACGGTCGCTCAACTATTATTATTGGCCTAATTATCTGATTAATTACATGTTTTATACCTATTGTGCATTTTTAACCTTTGGCCGCTTTTAATTATTCATGGAATTTTTTCTGGAACAAGTTACGATTGTCGTACACTTGTTTGTTTGGCACACATTGCGGATCGTGTCACGGGAACAGTACCAAGGATCTACAACATGTTTATTTTTATTAACATTATTTGTTGTTGTGGCCGGGTCACATAAATATACACCCGGATTTGGAAATTACATATCACAACTATATCATGGGAACCGTACCCGTAGCCATGATGATTTATTATAGCGCGCCTAAAACAATCTACAAGGTTCATCATTTATTATCTAAAAAATTAAAGACATGCCAACAGAAATTCTATGAACCCATAAATTTGATATACTAAAATAACATCATCAGGATTAGGATTCTCCAGCTCATATGATTCTTCGAATTGAACTTTAATATGTGAAATGGATTACAAAAACCAGTTTGAAATTAACAGACCTCACTAAAGTCTTAGCATATAGGAATATGTCGCCCTTAAAAGTATTAAGAACAAAAAGAGTTACTTAGAAGTAATTATCACTTGAAGAAACGCCAACCATCCTATTTACATGATATAATACATTCTTAAACATCGGCTATCAAGTTACCACCAGGATCAAAAGCTAGCTTTCCAAATCCAATTTCAGTTCCTCATATATTAAGATTCAAGACCACCAAGGCATCAACAAACCCAACGGCAAATATACAAGAATTACATAAAATTCTTTCTATAAAACAAAACGAGAAGGCAAGTGCAAACAAACACCTAAGATAGATTATAGAAATTTCTCCACAACACTCAACTAAGAGACAAAACTTAAACCCCCTTTAAGATAAAACCTTGTTCCCATTATTTGCAAGATTTCATCTAAGTTTATTTTCCAAAAAAAAAAAAACGACCAAACCATGGATAAAATAATATAGTAGCCAAACTTACTTTAAGTTCATTCCAAGCACTAAACAATTCCACAAAAAGGGCTAAAGGGAAAATAGGCAGCCCCAATCATATAAGCTAACAAATTAATAAACATTAACTCTCACTATTGATTCAATACATCTTTTAACTACTTTTGAAATTCAATTATTGCAACTAGATTAAAATAAATGGGGGGGGGGGGG
>NW_017670675.1:211741-214810 GCF_001879085.1 Nicotiana attenuata
GAAGTAATGAACCTGTTGAAGCCAAATATTCCTTAATCAGAGAAGAAGAATCAATGTATACAAAGTTTGCTTCCAGAATTCAAACGAAAGTGAAACGGCGACGAAAACAAGCACGAGCGCCAACTGAATCGGACCACGAACCGTACCCTGAACCGGCAGCTAGAACCTCGACTCGGAAACCAAATGCCTTGCCGGAAAACTCAAACAATTAAGCAGATCTGAAGGTTTCAGTCACGTCCATGGCCCTTCGTCACTGTTGGTCGCCATCTCCGGTGAGACTGGTGAAGGTGGCCGGAGACGGGTTTGTTGGTTTTTGGAGAGGTGATGGAGGGGTCTGGTGAAGCTTGGATGTTCAGGGGTGTTTGGGACTGAAGGAGCTGAAGGGGAACGCTCGTTAGTCTGGTCGTTTGAAGGTGGCTGACTGGAGATGGGGTCTTTGCCGGTGTGAAGGAGATGGAGAAGGGTCGTTTTGTATCAGGTGATGGAGTAGCATATCGTTTAATTTTAGGTTGGAGCAGAAGGTCGAAAATGGCTGATGTTCTTGTGTGAGAGATCGAGAGCTGCTCCTAGGTCTTAGGGTGTCTTAGAGGATGATGCCTAGGGTCTGTTTTATCAGAAAACGGCTGTCCTTTAGTGTCTAGGTTTTGTCTAGTTTTATTAGGGTTTTAGGTTTAGGTTGGTGGGTATTGGGCTTAGGATTATGGGCCAGATCTGAATTGGGCCAAATTTTGGCCAAATTTACCTTTAAAAAGTGGCCCTTTAACTCTACTAGACTAAAAATATTAATTCTTAAAATAACAACTACAAAATTATGAAATTATTTCTAATTAAATAAAGTAAAATTAAAAATTAAAAGTAAAACTATTTTATACAAATTAGCTAAATAAAAGAAAATACTTTTTGTAATTTTCATTTTTGTGATAAGATAAAGTAAGAGTCAAAATTAGTTAAAGTAGCGATATTAGACCTAAACTAAATATTTAACACTAAAATGTGCAAAATCTTGGGAAGGGTCAAAAATCACATATACAGTTGCCCCTCTTTGAATGGAAACACGAAGTATTTTCAGACAAAGATTGACGAGACAAGTTTTTTGACCCGACGGATCCAAGACTTTGAAAGTGGGTTCTGGAGCATAGTGTTGGACATCGGGGACTTTGAACACAGTCTTGCTAGAAAATCGAGGAAGAGTAGCTGGTGGAGGAGCTACAAAAACATGAGTGGTCAAAGGAGAGGGATATGATGTGCTTTTGAGGGGTGGAGTGTGAAAAGGTTGTGGGGAGATATCAACAACAGTGGGAACCTGGGCTTGTGATAGTGATGGGATAGTTGCAGGGTTTTCAGTGTAGTTAGTGGGGAATGAAGGTGGAGGATGTGCCCTGATCCAAGACTGATACATTTCTGCCATCTGCTGTTTCAACCTTTGGACCTCCTCTTTCAATTCAGACTCCGACTCCACGAACTCCCTCGACGGGTCAACAACTCTTGTGTCCAAGTCTTTGCTAGTCATGGCTACCTTGCTCTTTGGCCTTGTGTTGTATGGATGAGTTACCTTAGAACGACAAACCAACCACCCTTCTGCTCAATGAAGATAACAAAAAGGAACAAAATGAGGTCATCATGTTAGCGTTAGGGCATTTAACAGCTAAAAATATCACATTGTGTTCAATGCCCTTAGCAACAATTAACGGTTCAAGAATGACTTCGAGGGTCACAAGGTCACTTGGCATCATCCCAATTTGTTCATCCCAATCTTCTCTTTTCTTTTCTTTTCTAGCACTTGCTTGCTCATTTTCCTTCCTCTTTTTTTCTAATTATCACTCTTTTCTTTCCTCTCATTTCTCACATCCCATAATTTTATCTTCTTTTTTTTTTTTACTTTTTGTTTTTTTAGTTTTAAAATAGATTCGATCGAACCCTATGTAGGTTGCCTACGTATCATGACGCCGCATGAGTCAGATCTTTGCGTAGTTCGGGAAAAGTAATGAATAAATTAAACTAAAAAAAATTCTTTTTGGGTTATTCATTACAACTTTTTTTATTTATTTTCAGATACAAAATAGGAAATATGATAACGAGAGACTCAACTCAACTATACTACGACAAACTCTGACACCAACTAAAAGAATCATTACTACTGGACATGACTATAAAGTACAAGACAAAAAAAAAACAGACTCAAAACATAAAAAAATCTCCTTAAGCAACTCCTGGATGCAACGGTCCAGACCAGATGGTCCTGGGGTGTCTGTCATGCCCAAACTCCGGTAAGTAGATCCACGCCTATATGAGAAAACTAAAACCAACATTATGTGAGACAATAACACTCCCTACTGGACACATGCAAGACATGATTGAGGCTATTTTTGCAAAATGGCTTATGTGGCCAAAAGGTGGCTAGAAGTACAAAATTTGGCTAAGACCCCGCAAAACCAAGAACCTAAGATTCACTAGGAAGACCAGACCCTATGTGGGTTGCCTACGTATCCCGCCCTGAGAGACGAGAATCAGGTTCGCGTAGTTCGGGAAGATTGGATGCGGGGGATAATAAAAAAAAACTAATTTCGAGAAAATATTTTTTTTGTCTTTTTTTTTTTTGAAAAATAATGAGACATGTAGACTCTTTTTGGATTTTCTTTTTTATTTTATTTTTTTGATTTTTTTTTTCGAAAAATGATGGGAAAGTGCAAAATCTTTTTGGATTTTTTATTTTTTGGTCTTTTTCTTAACAAAAATGTGAAAGAAAAACATAACCGGACCCTACTTGCTTTATTTTTTACACTTCACCCTCTTTTTTCTCATTTATCCTCAACCATCATTGGTCGGCCAAGTGACCCCTTTTATCCTTGAAGTTGCAACATGTAGCACATTAGGATGCATCAGGATGGTCTTTTATTTTCGGGTACACCTGTCCTAGACGGACCCAACCCCTGTGTTGAGTCCTCAAAGTCAAATGCACATTATGCAAACAAGCGTTCCTACTAGGGATCCGGCATGAGGCTATGTTATTCTAGGTTTAAAACCTGGGTGTATTGTTCTAGACCTGGCTTACCCGAGCGGACAACGTGG